>NW_028086190.1:2134180-2140269 GCF_014824575.4 Sturnira hondurensis
AATGGAAGGACAGATAAAGTGCTTCTCAGATAAAGTCAAGTTCAAGGAGTTCATCATCACCAAGCCCTTATTATATGAAATGTTAAAGGGACTTATCTAAGAAAAAGAAGATAAAAAATATGAACAGTGAAAGGACAGCAAACTCACAGTTATTAACAACCACACCTAAAACAAAAGCAAATTAAGTGGACAGCTAGATCAGGAGTGGAAACATAGAAATGGAGATCACGTGGAGGGTTAGCAAGAGGGGAGTGGGAGGAGGCAAAGTGGGGAGAAGGTACAGAGAGTAAGTAGCATAGATGGTAGGTAGGTAAATAGCCAGGAGGGGAGGGCAAGAATAGTGTGGGAAATATAGAAGCTAAAGAACTTGTGACACATGGACATAAACTAAAGGGGGGGGGATGGTGGGGGAGGGGGTGTGCAGGGTTGAGGGGAATGAAGAGGGGGAAATGGGACCACTGTAATGGCATAATCAGTAAAATATATTTTTTAAAAGTTTGCTGGGATTTTGACAGGGATTGCATTGAATCTATACATCAATTTGGGGAGAATTGCCTGCTTAACAGTATGCATATTTTGATTAATGCACATGATCTCTCAATTCATTTAGATCTTAATTTCTCTCAGCAATGCTTTGTAGCTTTCACTATAAAAGTCTTACACTTATAGGGTTAAATTTATTTCCATGTGTTTTATTCATTTTGATGCCATTGTAAATCGAGTTGTTTCATTAGTTTAACTTTTGGATTCTTATTTGCTAGTATCTAGAAATTCAGTTGATTTTTGTAATTAAGCTTGTCTCCTGCAGCCTTGCTTAACTTTCTTCCTTTTTCTAGTAGTTTTTTTAAAAAATAGAGTTCTTAGGGTTTTCTACATATAGGATCTTTTTTTTTTTAAAAATTTTATTTATTTATTTATCTTTTAGAGGGGAAGGAGAGGGAGAGAAACATCAATGTATGGTTGCCTTTCGTGCGTCCCCTGCCGGGAGTTGGCCTGCAGGGAACCAGCTTGCAACCCAGGCATGTGCCCTGACTGGGAATCGAACCGCGATCCTCTGGTTCGCAGGCCCACGCTCAATCCACTGAGCTACACCAGCCAGGGCCATATAGGATCTTAAAATCTGCAAATTTAGTTTTATTTTTTCTTTTCCAATCTGGATGACTTATATTTTTTCTCTTTTCTTCCATTGGTGATAACCTGTAGCAGGCTGTTAAATAGAAGTGGTGAAAACAAACATTTTGTCTAGTTCCTTACATTAGGGGAGAAACATTCAGTCTTACCAGTAAACATGATGCCAATCACAGCTTTATTGTAAATGCCCTTTTTTTAGTTTGAGGAAATCCCTTTCTTTTCTTGATTTCTGGAGGATTTTTTTTTTTTTTTTATCAAGAATGAGTATTGGATGTGTCTAATGCCTTTTCTGAATCTATTGAGAAGATGAAATACTTGTTGTCCTTTATTCTGTTGGTGTGGTGTATCACATTAATTGATTTTCCAATGTTAAAAAACCCTGTATTTCTGTAATAAACTCCTCTTGGTCATGGCATGTAATCTTTATATGTTGCTAGTTTCAGTTTGCTAATATTTCAGCAGGGTTTTTACCTTTATGCTCATGAGAGATACTGGTTTGTAGTTTTTGTGTGACAATTTTGTCTGGTTTTAGAACTCATTCTTGCCTCATAGAATGAATTCAGAAGTTTTCCTTCTCTATTTTTTAAAAGAGTATGTGTAGGATTGGTATACTGAAAATAATTTACTGTATTCCTTATTGTTCCTTCTTCATGCTTACAGGAATTTATAGTGATACACTCGGGCAATATTTTGGTCATCTGCTTCTCTCTGTAGATTAAGTTCAATGAGGGCCCTGTCCTTGTCTCCATATTTCAGTACCCTGGGTCACCTTAGGGCACTGGTAAGTGTTTGTGGAATAAATGAATAGTTGAATGGTAGAGGTCCAGTCTGTGTGTTATGGTGGGTTAGTTGTCTATAGGTGCTGATGACATTTAGCAATCTAAAATAGGGATGCTAAAAAGCCAATACTTTTCTAAGGTGCTTTGTGCTCAGAGGAGTAACTATAGATTTTCAACAATGTTCTACCAAGAGATTTTCAGATAGTTTATAGCAATGAGTTTGTGGTTAGGTAGGTTATAAGGCCACAGAATAAAAACTGTGTAGCTTCAGACTATTGATTTAATGAAAATATTTTTGGGAAACTATTAAATAAAGATGACCATATTGAGAAGTAAATGTAAAATTTTAAGATAAAATACCATTTGTAGTGGTCTCTAAGGTCTCCAGCTTATCTACTCATTCTTTTTTTAAAAATATATTTTATTGATTATACCATTACAGTTGTTCTATTCCCCCCCTTCATTCCCCTCCACCCGCACACTCCCTCCCCCACCATTCTCCCCCCCTTAGTTTATAACCACGTGTCTCAAGTTCTTTGGATTCTATATTTCCCCCACTATTCTCTCCCTCCCCCCTATCTATTTTCTACCTATTGTCTATGCTATTTTCTGTGCCTTCTCCCCCCTTCTCATCCTCCCACCCCCCTGTTGCTAACCCTCCATGTGATCTTCATTTCTATGGTTCCACTCCTGATCTAGCTGTCCTCTTGGTTTGCTTTTGTTTTAGGTGTGGTTGTTAACAACTGTGTGTCTGCTGTCCTTTCACTGTTAATATTTTTCTTCTTCTTTTTCTTATATAAGTCCCTTTAACATTTCATATAATAAGGGCTTGGTGATGATGAACTCCTTGAACTTGACCTTATCTGAGAAGCACTTTATCTGTCCTTCCATTCTAAATGAAAGTTTTGCTGGATAAAGCAATCTTGGCTGTAGGTCTTTGGATTTCATGACTTGGAATACTTCTTTCCAGCCCCTTCTTGCCTGTAAGGTCTCTTTTGAGAAATCCGCTGACAGTCTGATGGGTACTCCTTTGTAGGTGACTGTCCCCTTATCCCTTGCTGCTTCTAGGATTCTCTCCTTCATTTTAGTCTTGGCTAATGTAATTATGATGTGCCTTGGTGTGTTCCTTCTTGGGTCCAACTTCTTTGGGACTCTCTGAGCTTCCTGGATTTCCTGGAAGTCTATTTCCTTTGCCAGACTGGGGAAGTTCTCCTTTATTATTTGTTCAAATAAGTTTTCCACTCGTGGCTGTTTCTTTCCCCCTTCTGGTACCCCTATAATTCGGATGTTGGAACATTTAAAGATGTCCTGGAGGTTCCTAAGCCTCTCCTCATTTTTTTGAATTCTCATTTCTTCATTCCTTTCTGGTTGGATGTTTTGTTCTTCCTTCTGGTCCATTCCATTGATTTGAGTCCCAGTTTCCTTTCCATCGCTATTGGTTTCCTGGACATCTCCCTTCATTTCAATTAGTTTAGCCTTCATATGTTCCTCTAATTTGTGACTATAATCTACCAGTTCTGTGAGCATCCTGATAAATAGTGTCTTGAATTGTGCTTCTGAGAGGCTGGCAATTTCTTGGGCGCTGAGAGTTATGGGCTCTGGGACTGAGTTCTTCTTGCGCCATCTTTTGGGCTGTTCGTGCCTGTTACATAGGAGGATCGGAGCCCTAAGGTGTTCACTAGCGCAGGGCAACTAAGTCGCTGGGTTGTGATGTTGTATGTGGGGGCGGGGTCAAAGAGGAACAATTGTGTCCCCTCTGCCGCCTGCCACCTCGGCCCACACCGGCACTGCAGCCACCACTGTCACCAGGCCCACGCGTTTCGTTCCACTGCACTCGAGTGTGCCACTGCCGTCAGCCCTCCACCACTGGGTTCGCCCCCTGGGGCCTGTGTGGTCCGTCTCACTGTGTGCGAATGTGCGACCGCGGTCAGTCTGCCCCGCACCCCAACTGGTTCCGGGCTGCCTGCCCGCCTAGGTCGGGTGATCTGTCCTGCCTGACCCAGCTCCGCTGCTGGCTCTGCCCCTCTTACTGTCCCCTTTGAATGGTTCGTAGTTGTCGGACTTCCGTATAATTCAATTTTCTGGTCTTTGGATGTGTCCTTGTTCTCCAAACCTTTGTTGTATTCAAACTTGGCTGTGGGAGAAGGCACAGTGTTTCCACCTATGCCTCCATCTTGGCAGAAGTCCTTACCTACTCATTCTTTTCTTTGCCCTTTTCATGGGTGGAAAGGTTTGACAAGAAAGACCTAGGTAAGTCTGACTCCCAGCTCTAGTATTTCTCAGCTGTGTCATCTTGAGTGAATTTACTTCCTAACTTCAGTGTTCTGATTTCCCTGTTCGATTTTTCTGGCAGTTCTGGTTGTTTTTTTTTTGGTTTTAAATCATCTGTTATCCTTCTTTTTGGTTGTGCAAGAATGTGAAACATATCTACCTATGCCTCCACCTTGGCTGGAAGCCCAGAGTTAGGTGTTTAAATGAGTTGGAGTTGGCTGGAACTAACCAAACATGGGCAGTAAGTGTAATAACTATGGCAGAGGTTAGGTTTTCCTGCCCAGCACCAGCTCTACAGAAATGCCTGTGTTGAGGCTATTTCATTCACACCAGCTTTATCTTTTAAGATCTCCACCCTCTGCTTCTGGCCAAGATGGAGTCGTAGGTAGACACACTGTGCCTCCTCACACAACCAAAATAAGGACAACAAAAATTTAGAAACAAAAGAAAAAATCAGGACTGACAGAAAATGGAACTGTATGAAAGTCCAACAACCAAGGAATTAAAGAAGAAACATTCCTACAGACCAGTAGGAGGGGAGGAGTTGGGCAGCCAGGTGGAGAGGACTTGAGGCAAAGTGGCGGCTCACTGACCTTGGGCACACAAGGTGGCAGCAGGCGAACCCAGTGAGGTGGTGGATTATGGAGGAGCATGGCTCACAAGGTGGCTGGCAGACCGGGTGGACCCACATTCGAATGCAGATAAACCTGGGGAGTGAGACAGATCGAGCAACTGAGGGTCCCAGTGTAGGGAAATAAACCCTCAAAACACTGATTGAAAACACCTATGGGGGTTGAGGTGCCGGAAAAGACTCCCAGCCTCACAGGAGAGTTTGTTGGAGAGACCCACAGGGTCCTAGAATGTACACAAGCCCACCCACCTGGGAATCAGCACCAGAAGGGTCCAGTTTGGGGGACATGGCAGAAGTGACTGAAATGCGGCAGAGAGCAGAGCAACGGCAATTGTTCCCTCTGAGACCACTCTCCAGCATACAGCATCACAACCCAGACATTGGGTTGCCCTGCTCTGGTGAACCTAAGGTTCTGCCCCTCACTACATAACAGGCACATCAAGAGAAAAAGAAAAGTCGCCCAAACGAAAGAACAGATCAAAGCTCCAGAGGGTGCTTTGAGAGGCTGGCAGAGACAGCCAACCTATCAAATGCACAGTTCAAAGCACTGGTGATCAGCATGCTCACAGAATTGGTTGAATTTGGTCACAAATTTGATGAAAAAATGAAGGCTACACTAGGTGAAATAAAGGAAAATGTGAAATAAAGGAAAATAAAGGAAAATGTTTCCTTCTCAATAGTGATGGGAGGGAAACTAGGACTCAAATCAATGGAGTGCACCAGAGGGAAGAAAGAAATAACCAAACAGAAACTAATGAAAAAGCAAGAATTCAAAAAAATGACGAGAGGCTTAGGAACCTCCAGGACATCTTTAAATGTTCCAACATCCGAATTATAGGGGTATCAGAAGGGGAAGAGGAGAAGAGCAACAAGTGGAAAAATTATTTGAATGAATAATAAAGGAGAACTTCCCCAGTCTGGCAAAGGAAATAGACTCCGAGGATCCAGGAAGCTCAGAGAGTCCCAAAGAAGTTGGACCCAAGAAGGAACACACCAAGGCACATCATAATTACATTAGCCAAGATTAAAATGAAGGAGAGAATCCTAGAAGTAGCAAGAGATAAGGGGACAGTCACCTACAAAGGAGTTCCCATCAGACTGTCAGCTGATTTCTCAAAAGAGACCTTACAGGCAAGAAGGGGCTGGAAAGAAGTATTCCAAGTCATGAAATCCAAAGACCTACAGCCAAGATTGCTTTATCCAGCAAAACTTTCATTTAGAATGGAAGGACAGATAAAGTGCTTCTCAGATAAGGTCAAGTTCAAGGAGTTCATCAT